>NC_139353.1:93813839-93853839 GCF_055883805.1 Amblyomma maculatum | reverse complement strand
TTTCTTCTGTGCTCTAGTTATCATCATTAAGGCAACGTTCAGTATGCCCCACTTAGGTCGAGGTTAAAGTGACTGGAATTTTATACGCTACCACTCTTCACATAACTTGAACTTGGGCGAGATGGTGCATAGCTGTTGGTAAGGGGAACAAGCGCACAAAAGACACACACAGAAGGAAGAAAATAACGGGACAGGCGAGATTGCGCGGGTCCCGTTATTTTCTTCCCTTCGTGTGTCTTTTGTGCGCTTGTTCCCCTTACTAACAACCCCTCTTGAGCATGTTACTAAAGATGAGACATGACGAACCCTATAATCTCTGGGAAAATGCGAAAAAAATGAAAGAAGAAACGGAAGGCCACTGAGGACTTCCGAATGATATAGGCAATGGAAGCTTTGCGGGGAATATTATACTGCGCAATCACGAAAGAATTTCATGAGTATCTTCTACGTTAGCCTATTAATTTAACAGGGCGGACCTTCCTTGCGCTGCAAAATTTGCAGCCGACCTTTAGAAATATGGTTAGATTATTATTTCTTGTTATCTTTCAGTTTGCTATTCAGTGTTTTCATCTCTTCAACTTTTTATCTCTGTAAAGCTCAGGTCGCGTGCCTTGTTTCCCTCGTTTTTGTTTTACCACAGTGATTGGATAAACCTCAGTTGACAGATTGCGCGTAAGCATTGTACTGATAATTTCAAGGAGCGGCATGTGTTTCACAAGAACATGTTCCAACAAACCAAATCCCATTCTGTTCTTGTAGTCTTTCCTCCCTCGTAGTCACGATCTGCAGCCGGTACCTGCCCTAATTTGATGCATTTCCTTACCACTTTCAGTGCCATGCTACATATGGTTAACTTTTAAATCTTGCTGAGGCTTTTGAGCGGGTACTTTATTTTCGTGCATACGAAGTTTTTTACTACTGCCCCCCTTCGCCTATACAAGTCATTATCAGCCTTTCTTATTCACCTCCTGTGTTTATTTATTTATTTATTTATTTATTTATTTATTTATTTATTTATTTATTTATTTATTTATTTATTTATTTATTTATTTATTTATTTATTTATTTATTTATTTATT
This sequence comes from Amblyomma maculatum, assembly GCF_055883805.1. NCBI lineage: Eukaryota > Metazoa > Arthropoda > Arachnida > Ixodida > Ixodidae > Amblyomma > Amblyomma maculatum. The sequence continues at coordinate 93,852,760 of NC_139353.1, read as the reverse complement.
TATTTATTTATTTATTTATTTATTTATTTATTTATTTATTGCCTCAGCAAGGCTGTTGCAGGGTTGGGCGAAGAAAAATAGAACCACATAAGGGATGCATGGTGCACATGAATTAACAAGGCTAAACGCAGTTCTAATAAACGTCTTACAAGCAAGCAAAGCAAATAACATTTAGTGCAAAAATAATGACAAAGCGAAAAGACCGCTATGTTTTCAGTCAAGGCTAGATAACAGCGAAGCAAAGGCATTAAGAGATGTGCAATTAGCAGTATTATCTGGCAATGAATTCCAATTTCGAATTGCTTGCGGAAAAAAGAACTTAAAAGTTTCTTTGTGAGTTCGATATTCCGGTATGTGTTTAGAATATTGTGTCCTAGAATTTCATTTGGAAGAAAAAGATAAGTACTGGTTAGGGACAATATTCAATGCCTCGCATTAAAGAGAATAAAAAAAAAAATGGCAGTTATTCTTCGCGAGGAAACTAATAGTCGGAAGTCCATCTCGTCTTAAATGTTCAGATTTGGAATAGAGGCGGCAATACTTATTTAAAAAAAAAAACCTTATAACCTCGCGCTGCACTCCTTCCATTTTATAATTCAAATGATTTGTGAGAGGAAACGAGCATATTATGTTGTATTCAGTGACTGACCGTACAAGGGAAGTGTATGCAAGTAATTTGGTTTCAGGTGAAGCAGATCCAATGGAACATCTTAGCCAACAAAGGGCGGTAAGTGACTTTGATGTTACATATGATACGTGTTTGTCCCGTTCTAAATCCGAGAAAATAATTATTCCGGGACATCTGCACTCGTTAACAGCCTGTAATGCCGTGTCTTTATATTTGTGAGTGAAACTCAGTGGTCTTTGTTTTTGTGGCACTGTCATCGCTACAGATTTATCTAAATTTAGTACAATTTGCAAATCGTCACACCAAGCTCCTATTGATTCATAATTACTATATAACTGCAGTTGGTCTTGTTCAGTGTTAATCTGTTTGTACATTACGCAAACATCAGCAAACATGCTTACTTTGATCTGTATCCTTCCTGATATCATTTATGTAGACGCGAAATAATATTGGCGCTTTTACTGTGCTTTATGGGGCTCTTGACGTTCTTTCAGTGTTATCTGAATCGTAGCCTTCGAAATGTACGTAGTGCCGACGGTCCGAATTGGGCTGCTATCCAGTCAGTGATTAGATTAGTACCCATGATATTTTGAACTTTTAAGGTCAATTTAGACGGGGCACATGGTCGAAAGCATTTGAGAGATCAAGTAAGAGCATATCAATTTGCCGGCATTTATCGATTACAGATGCCAAGCCATGAATAGTTTCTACCAGCTGCGTTGTTGTGGATAATCACTTTCTAAATTAATGTTGATTTTTGTTAAGCAGTCTAGTTTCTTCTGTGTAAGTCGCGATGTGCTTGAATATGATATGTCCTAAATTTTGGATGCTATAGATGTAAGAGAAATTGGGCGGTAGTTTGTCGGGTTGCTGGTGTCTCCAGATATTTATGTATGGAAATTATTTTAGCAATTTATCACGCCGTAGCTAGATCGGCAGCATCCAGAAATTTTTGTAAGCAGGTATTTGGATACCCGTTCTGCATATCGCTTCAAGAATTGATTTCAATATTTTTAGGGCCACTAGGTATTTTTTAATTCATATTACACACTAAGGATAATATTCCAGATTATGTTGCCAATAACTCCTAAATGACCGTTGATGCCCTGCTGGCATTTTAATTCTGGTATCCTACCATGTCAGCAGTGAACACAAATTTGAACTGATCGGCAAACGTGCTTACTTTTTGGGCTATCTGAATTTTTTTTTGTGAGTTGCTTAACTTATGTTTACTTGAATTTAGATAACGCCTAAACTTGTTCGGAGCGGTTCGTATAATGTTAGTTAAAAGGACAATCAAATGTTTAAGCCTCGCGGTATTTATAGCTTGTTTTCTAGCTCGTGATAGGTCATGAACCTTGCCTTTATAATGAAGTATCGGGTGCTTATTTATAGATTCCCTTAGTCTTGATATTTTACGTTTCGTGTGGATACTTTCACGGAAGATTCATGTATTATTTCTGCGACCTTTCTATACTTTTTTAAGCACATAGAGTGACAGGCAATGCTCAACAGTGGATTTGAATAACTTGCACATGTCGTTAACAGGAATCGAAGTTTCTGTGTAGAGAAGTGTAAATTCAGATTGCTTATAGACTAAATGATATAATAGAGAGACGTCATCAGCGCTTGTCCAATCGTGTATGAGTGCTGTTGATTGTTTCGCATGCCACCGTTTACCAAGTTTATTGTAGCATATCGTTGCTTTATGGTCGAGAATACGGTTGGTAACTTCGCAAAAGACGTTCTATTTTGGAGTGGTGTCGGTTATGAATGTTCGCTCCATAATGCAGCTAGTTTTTTGCGTAACCCACGTGTGATGACGTACAATTTGATTCAATCTAAAGTTAAATGCCGGTTCGAGGAGTGTATTGGCGGTATTTTTATCAACCGCTCTTCAACCATGAGTTTCCCACAATATGCTGGGATGATTGTAGTCACCAGTAGGAATAATTTTCTTATTATTCTTAAGTTACTTAGCAAGGCAATGTCATCAGCGAATCTCAGATTGCTGAATCTTCTTCAAGTCACTTAGACATGTACTCAACTGTTCTCAGCCTAAACCTCTCAATGCTTTTTTGTAAGCGAGAACTGATGACAACAGAGAGTGAGTATTCCTTGCCGAACACTCTACCATATGAGGAACTTATATTTTGTGAAGTACTGCAGCTCTTGCGCCACAACCATAGCTATCTTCCAGTAAATTCTCATTTCGCTCCACTACTCCCCGATACCGCAATTCTTGCATTCCTAAGGTTTAGGGTGAGTGAAATGCGTTTTGGAATATATGAACTCAATGTATAAGGATAAGTTGTATTCGGCGTTTGTGTATCTTCTGGTTGGTAGTATCGATATGATCTACGGTCTATCGTAAATAAGACAATATCTCCCTGTATGTGAGTGAACAAGTCGCGACTTGGGGAGATTTATCTTTGATTTCACCTTTAGTGTTCTGACATAAACACTTAATTATGTTTTTTCTTTTTCGTGTCAACCTTCGTTTTATACTCTCCTAGACTGCAAAGCATTTCCATGCGCTCTACAGGCATAACTATGTGAACAACTTAGTATGCTGTAATCGCTGTTAGTCATCAGAGAATGCATTACTGCCCATCTATTTTTTTATTTATAGCACGTGTACCGGCTCTAAAAAGCAAAAAAAAAATTGTAAGCCCCCTTCTAATGGCCGCCAGCGTATGAGATCAGAATGCCAAAATATGAACGACCTATACGTAATCAAGTTCTTTTCTGAGCAGTTCATTTGCATTCAGCCTTTCCGAGGACGTGAGCGAAATGGCACGGAATGTTTTACAGGATGCAATCACGTGGTAGATGAGACGTTTAGAATTTCTCCACGCACTCTATGAGAAAGGGAAGGGCCTTTCAAAAACTGAGTGAAGAAACTCATCTTTGATAATAATGCCTTTCGTTTATAAGCAATCCCCACATAATTGCTCTCGATGTTGGTTTGCCGCACAACAACGCGTAATAGCCACGGTAAATTTACGCGGAAAATATTGCTACCCGTACTGAAGAGCGCCGTGATAACGCATGGATCTCTACCGAAATCACGGCGAAACTGAATGGGATCAAAAGATTTCCCTTCGCTGCAAAGAGGCCTTGCGATCAAATAAAGTCTCTGCATACGTGTGCGCACGTCTAAAAGCAGTCGAGGCTGGCACGTTTGATCTGTGCGAAGCGCAATTCTAAGCACTTTGCGGGCTCTCAACGGAGCAATGATCGGCGATGTTTAGTGATAGAGATGTATTGGTTTCTTCAGAGAGAGACGGAAGAATGGAAAGACAGTGATGGTTAGTGTCAAAGCAACTCGGTAAGGGTTTTTCTCCCACAGTATTTTCAGTCTAGAGCGCATTAGATTTGATACAGTGATCTACTCCACCCCCACTTGCCAAAATAAGGAGTGGACCCGTTTCAAAAGGAGCGAGCAGAAATATACTTCCTCCGTTGCCAGGTGATATGCCTCACGCGCCATAGTGATCACGGCAATAACGTTTCATGGGAAACTCTCGTGCGCGCTATGAATATCATTTTAAATCCTAAAGCTTTGCATACAATTGCAACCAAAACTCCATACGAGCCTCTAATTGTTGCTAGTGAAGAGTACAGAGGCGCTATGTCCCCGGAGAATGTTGCCGAGCAGAAAAAGCAACACGAACGCTAAGGAAATGGCGAAATAAAACACTGCATAACTGACGCACTTGGTGAAAGTAATCAGAAGCGCGAGAAAAATGCAGACATAAGTTTCAAGTAAATATGGTGATCTCTAAAAACAGTCGAATGGTAACACACCGGGCCGTTTCATATCTTTCGCGTGCAGATACAGATGAAAGTGGAGGAGAATGAGATAAGAGGAATTGAACATACGTGCACTGTGGGAAACGTGCCCTTGGGGGTTGTTACTCCATCAAGGCACATGACGCGCACAGAGTCTACAGTTTAAGCTATGACCTTTAAATTTTAGAATAGATTTTGCATCTTTCTTTGCGAACGGGTCAGGGCCCGGAGATTACTACTTCCGGCTTCAGTTTGCACGTGAGAATTCCACAACCAGAACACTGCATCTACTCTGCATCTACGCTGCATCTCATCCTTAAAGGTTTAGTCAATGGAATTCTCTTCATATCCTACGTCCTGATATGCTTGAGAAACTGGCTTTGTATTGTGGTAGAAATAAGCTTTGTGAACAGCCGTTCTTAGCCACAGAAAAACAAAAAACGTCTCATTGCATCTATGACCTGATCCTAGCTTCGACAAAAGCGTGAGGATGAACAAATGTCGCCCGAAACCTTGAGGGATAGTGCACCGTGCCAATGCTGTCATGCGGTAAAGATGTAAATGTCGTGCAGCATCGGCTCTGACCTGAGGGTAAGCTGGCGTACATGAAGGTAAGCTACGCACTCATGTACGCCATTCGAATGGCACTTTTAGGGATGTCTTTGTTAATGGAACCATTGTTTTCTAGTAGCCACTGGGAAAAGTTGTGAACTACTTACAGTGTTGAAAATATTTTTTGCTTATGCCACTAGTCGCTCATGAGCGCTCATAGCATAACGCTGGTTTAACTCCCAACAAGCAACTTTTGAATTATCGAGCACTGCCCATTATGTAGGTATTTGTGGACTGACGTATTGAGGAGTCACACAAAGTGCGGCTATTCCAGACATGGTTGAGGCTGTCCGCTCTGAAATTCGTTGCTTGTGAATATGTGTCCCACGATAGTATCATACTACCATCAACATGCATGTTAGCCAGGTTGTTGTTGTTTTTTTTTTTTTGTTACGAAAGAGCGCATATTATATGTCGACGTAGCTTCACAGAAGGTAAACAATTATGGCCTGATCATTTTTTGCTTTTCTGTAACCTACCAGAGAGTTGGGCTCCGTCAAAGGCCAGGTAACGCCTTCTGACAACAGTGATGCAATCATCTGCAAGCAATAATTGGTTAGACTTGGTCAGACTTTCCAGCACGTGAACAAGAATACAAATGAAGTGAGATCTGGTAATTAAACAAAGGACCCGTCTATATTTTAAATTTCGCAGTTTCGTTATTGCATTAACTGACAAATTTTTCTTGTGTTAAATCACTGTCTTGACCCGCTCGTTCGGAGCATACATTTCTAGGCTCTTCTCTCAGTCAGCCAAATAAGGTTACATAAAACGTTGCGCTCGTGTATTGGACGTTTCGCGAATAAGTTGGGAAAATTATGATTTCTTTACCTGTCTCAAATAAACATTCATCTAAGTGCATTTCTCCGACGTTATCTCGTAATTTGTTTTCTGCTTCAACTCGGCGTAGTTGTTTGTTACTGCCAATGACCAACATGATAATGAGCAAATAACCACTTCTATTCACAGGAACACAAGTGCAGCCTTAATTAACAGTAGAAAAATGCAATACACCTCTTCTTCTACCGCATAGATAATAGTCATGCAACATACTCCTGCCCCTGACTTTCCACACCGTCTCGAAAGTACCAGTACCAAGGATAGTCTCGCTAATGGCGTTTTTGGTGATAGGAATCATCGAGGTCCATTCTCTATTTCTCCCTTACACAGCTTTCCGTAGTTTACTATGCCTTGGTAACCATCGTTTGAGATATGGTGCGTTAAATGCTTTCGCAGCAGTGAGAAAACACGAATTCTCGGTGCGTAGGTAGCAGTAATGACGTGCCGGTCAGAAACGACTACACTTTTTTTTATCTCCCCGCTTAATACGACATGAGTTTCAAACGCTTACGAAACTCATGTCATATTAGGCAGGGAGATAAGAAAAATTAAAACTAGAAGAACAAAGCGGGTAAGCTTCTGCATTCAGATACCGGGCCATTTCGCGACGGTAGACTCGCTGCTCCTGATGACGGTATATGTGCTCTCGTTTATGCAATGGGCTGGCAGCTTGATGGGAAATCGTTGCGTGCCTAGCTTGTGAGCCGTGGACCTCTTTTGTCTTTTCTTCGAAGTTCAGGTTGACCATCGACGGTAGTGCCTCTCATAAAACGCAGAGGCGAATGCAGCGTGCCGTAAAGTTTGCAACGCAAATTGCTGGCTAGCGCTCATGGTTTTGGTGCTGAAAACTACGCAAGAACCAAATTCAGACTCATTGTTTCAGGAAAGCACATTTGGCGGTGCTCTTGCGTTTGATTTCCCTATAGCGTTTAACCCCTGTTGCCGATGGCGCTCTGATGTTAGTAGTGCGTGGGCAGCTTTCCTTGCTGAAAACACGTTGGGGCTGAGGCCAAGAGGATGGGAACAGCACAAAGCGGCTCACTAGTCGCTCCATTTGGAACTCCTAAAACGACTGACCAAACAATTTACTTAAAGACTGTGCTGTCGTATTGAGTCCGTAGGTGCGCGCCTTTCTAACTACTGGTTTTGAAACCTTAATGGCACTTACATTACAAACTATGTTCGCCGGCGCACACGAGGGCTATTTAATCATCAGCTTTCACTGAAGCACAGCCATATAACAAGACGTTTAAGGAGGTTTGCTGTTCCGCAAAACATTGCCGCCACCATCTGGAATACGTTGAAGTAACAAGCTTCAGCTCGTTGGTTAACCAGGAATTTATGCAAATAAATTTAATATGAGTTGCCCAAATGCGGAGTAACAAATGAAACGTTTCCTCATGCTTCGCTTGAGTTTCCGCCGATCGTCTTTGGCGAAAATGTCCACGGTGATACGTGTTGTTGTTCTTCTTCTTTCGTCGGTTTTGTTCTTTTTCGTTAATGGACAAAGTAGCATAAGATGTTGAATGTTTGGAATCATTCATAGCTACTGCACATCATTCGCAGTCACCCGATCCACTAAACGAGCGCATCTGAAAGGAGCTCCCGAGGAGACGGCTCTATATACTCACGATTGATGGATGGAATGGATGGATGGAATATAGGAGCGTCCCCTTGTAAACGGGGTGGTAGCAGTAGCTATCATGCTCATTTTTCTCCCTATATGTTAATTATTGATTTAAAATGGTTAACTAAACCATCATTCTATTTATTAAATTTATGTTTCTACATTACTAACATTATGTCACTTCTCTGCTTTTAAGCCACCAATCTTCCAGTCGTTTTTGCTAGTTTCCACTGCCGGTTTATTCGCTCGGTCACTAGTATCTCTAAACCCCAGAGCTTCAGGAACAGTGATTGCGCCTGCATCAACTTCTGGATGGATACCATTACATTCGAGTATAATATGGTCAATTGTTTAACTGGAGTTACCACATACAGCCCATGCGTCATCTCCATTGTTAAATTTCTTTAGCTCCGTGTTCTAAGGCACCCTGATCTAGCTTCAAAAAGTAGGGCACTTCCTCTTGAGTTATCAAAGAAATCTTCCTTTCTGATCTGCATTTTCCACTTTCGGTATAATTCCACACTCTGTTTCTTTTCCATCGAATTTATCCAATTTTTACCTTATATGTTTTTCACCTGTTGCTTAATGCTCTTTATTTCTCCGTCCTTGTGACTAGTATACTTACTAGTTAGTTTCCTATTTCTTCTCCTCCATTGTGAGTCAACCCTTTTAAGTACAGGTATTTAAATACTTTAGCTGCCCACCTGTTACTGTCCAATTTCCTCAGGCGTTCCTCATATAGTATTTTACTCTGAGCGTCCCGTACTTCGAAAGATGCCCAGCCCATATCTCCCTGTACTGCCTCATTTGTAGTTTTGCCGTGGGCACCTGGTGCTAATCGTCCAACGGATCTCTGATATATTTCTAATGTCGACTGTACCTCTGATTTTAGGCACAAAACCGCATTTCCGAAAGTACGTCCGGGCACAATAATTCCTTTCCTTAATACCCCTCAACACCTCATACCTATTGTATCCCCACAATGCCTTATGCTTCATTATCCCGGCATTCCTTCGTCCTTTGGCCTTAAGTGATTGCTCATGCTTTCCAATGTATGCCAATCCTTCGTTTACCCATACCGCCAGATATTTATATTCTGCTACTCTAGGTATTTCATGGCCATGTATTTTAAGACCCTGATCAGTTGAGCCGTTGAAAATCATCAGACCCGACTTAACTACGCTGAACCTGAAGCCTAGAGCGTCCCCTTCGTCTCCGCAATACTTAACTAGAGTTTGCAATTCTTCCAGACTCTCAGCTTGCAGCACAATATTGTCTGCATACAGCAAACCGGGGAGGCGGTGCTCTACCGCCTTTCCACCTAATCTATATGACAGGTTAAAACCTAGGTTACTGTCTTGTATCCTCCATTCCAGGTTTATCATATAAAGCATGAACAGCACCGGTGATAGAGGAGAGCCTTGTCTTAATCCTTTGCATACTTTGACATCCTCCGTACTTCTTATCCCTTCCCACGTAATTTCTACTTTGTTATTCCGGTATATTTTCTGTAGGAACTCTATTACCTCATAACCGATACCTTCTTCTTTTAATATGTTCCACAGGAGTTCCCTGCTTACGTTGTCCTACGCCCCGTTTATGTCCAGGAAGGCCAAATACAAAGGTCTATGTTCCACTCTAGATATTTTGATGCATTGGGTAAGCACGAACAGGCTATCATCTAAGCGCCTACCATTCCTAAAGCCGTTCTGAAGTTCTCCGAGTATCTCGTTACTTTCTACCCATGCTAGCACCTTTAATTTCACCACCTGCATGGCTCACCTGTACATAACAGATGTTATGGTAACCGGCCTGTAGGATTTTATGTGCATCCTGTCTCCTTTCCCTTTATAAATCAAATTCATTTTACTCTACCGCCAGCTGTCCGGAATTTGCTTATTCGTTATGACTGTTTTCAGAGCTTTTAACAACGTTTCCTTACTTTTTGGACCGAGTTCATGAATCAGCTTGATCGGAATTCCATCTGTTCTTGTAGATGTGATTTTAGGAATATTTTTTCGCCTTTTTCTAGTTTAGATTGGTCAGTTCTAAGCTGCTTTGTATTCTGCTACCTTGTGTTGCTTCCTGATTTGCGGAGATTACCCTATCGTCGCTCCTAAATGACTCGGCTGTAACTGATGTAATGTAGTTCACTGCGTTGTCTCTCTTTAAACAATTTCCCTCGTTATCTTGAATCCGATCCTGCTTTCTTTGATTCTTCTTCCCTAGCCAGCTTATATGGTTCAAGAATACGCTGAACACGCATATGCTGTCTAGCGCCGCCTAGCGGAGAAATTAGGATCACGTGATTAACGTATATGATGCGTTATTCGCGACAGATCTCATCACGACAAATCGGCGTGGTACCATGTCCGTTTGTCTACGACTTCCCATTACCGAGGTATGCACTTTAAATGGCAGGGAAGACAACCTACACATTTGTTGTGGCAGGTTTCCTATATATATATATATGAATACCAGGGAGCACATTTTCCACTGCACCATTTACAGCGTTTGTCTTTAATCCTGGGACGAGTTTCGAATACTGACCATCTTTAGCTTCGAATGAATTTTTTCTCCGTCGCTTCAAAAATCGTAAGCTGAACACTACTGTCTCCAAGTCAAGCAAACATAGGTTACACTCACAATTTCAGGGTCAAATGCTGACCTCCTTTTTAGCTCTGTAGCAAGGATTTCATCGCCTTCTACGAACGACTCATTCAAAAGAGGAAACAATGAAGTCATCGCCAAGCCAATCTCACATTGACGGTCACACTGAATCTCCTGCGCTCGACGTCTCTTGAAATAAAATACTCTCACTGAAAGTATTTCGCACCGGGACATTTTAACGGCTGCAAGCGCAGTGATAGATGTTCAATTTATCGGAGGTGAAAGGAGGCCAAATTTGACGCGTGCATTTCTCAGGAGCTGTATTTTGCTGCGGCTTTCCTAGAGAATTAAAACTCATTGCTGGGCTAGTTGGTGCATTGTCACATAAAGGAAAGGGTAATAGTGCGACAAAAAGACACTCACAAATAGGTACAAATAGACACACAGGACAGGCGCTGCTCCTAGAGAATGTTTCCCATTAGTGGATTCGAATATGTTCCAGCGAAGGGACCCCAATATCAACTCAGACTCCATGGCATATTTTGCTTTTTTTTTCGCCGGCTGGGAACGATGAGCTGCCATGTCTTCTCGCCTTATCAGGTCATCGTTCACTTAAGGAGGCAGTTTCATTATGGTTCCACATCCCCATGGCTTTTACCTTGCATTTGCCGCACCCAGATAAACAAAAATCCCTTCTAATATGCGCACTGTTGCCGCAGTAGATTTAAGCGCCACACTCGAACGATATTACGTTTAGTTTCATCTCACTCAAACCAATGGTTCGCTTGATTATGTGTACTACAACAGAAAGGCTTTTCTTTTTCCTGAGACTTCCAATTAACCTTGCTCTATATGATGATGATGATGATGATGATGATGTGATGATGCTAATTATTATTATTATTATTATTATTATTATTATTATTATTATTATTATTATTATTATTATTATTATTATTATTATTATTATTATTATTATTATTATTATTATTATTATTATTATTATTATTATTATTATTATTATTATTATCATCATATTCCACCTTTGGTTGCTTTGTCACTGCAGACTTACTAATCTCATCGTGGCATGTAATATCTCTCGTCGTTAACCTTAGGTATCCTCACCATGTGTTGACAATGACAAGCAATCATTTACTATATGTTTGCGAATTGCATGGCCTGCCCTTACATATTCCCGCTTCTTGTTTTCATCTTGGATATCATGACACAAATTTCTTTCCTGGCCCTTTCTGAATTTTTGCCGGTCTTAACAGCACGTCATTCAATTAGGTTTCCATGCATTGCTCAGCGCTCCGAATCAATCCTTCCCATTTCTTCCAAATTGATTAGAGGCGGTATGATAAAGCTATTATGTGGCTTTTTTTTTTATACGACACCTCTAAAATCGTCTTCGTTATAGAAAGTTACATGCCAAAATGCACTCAACCCACTCTTGTTGTCTTAGATGTTGCTCTCTAATAGCCTTTATCTGCGGCCCCTACCTGTCCAAAGTAAGGATATGTGATCTTACCATTTCCGACGCTGCGAGGCTTACCCTACACGGTTGCTCCTTCCGCGGTTTTGAAGAATAGTTTCACTGATGTTAATTTTAGGCCAAATGTTTTTCTTCCGTGCCTAGTACTTCAATCGTATTTTGTAGACTGTCCTCTAAGCAGCTTGCCAGTGCAATGTCAATGGCAAATTAAAGATCGCGAATGCCATGTCTATTAAGTTTTATCCCCTCATTTCCCAATGTAACACTCTTATTGCGTACATATTTGGTGTTGGCAAGCGAGTAATAATAGCAGAGATGTCAAGCCTTTCTGCTTGATGCCTTTCCGGGTTGTAATTTTGTCACATACCTGTGGAATATTATGGTTGACGTGGTGCCATGACATTTTGTACTGTATTTACATCTGCCTCTTCTACATCCTGCCTTGCTACTTAGAACATGACTAGTGATCTTTCAGCTTAGTCAAGCTATTCCAGGGATGTTACGAGGAAACGTTGTTTGTATTCTGCACAATGTTTTATTATCTGACACGTGGTTCAAATATTTCCTGTTGTCGAGTATTCTTTCTGAAAAGCACCTCTGTCCAACGAACGCATTCAGACTACGGTTGGTCAAATTGTATTCGCTATCACCTCTGTAATTACTGCATATATGCTCCGAACAGTAAGCGTTCGGTGTATCAGTTTTCAAATCTCTGCTATTCGCTTTTATACGAACTGTTCTAAGAGTTGTTCCAATATACCAGTGCGTTCGGCATCGAGAGGCATCTTTAAAATTTTTTTATGAATACGAAATTTAATTTCAGAACAGGTTCAAAACCTAAAGTTTAGAATCGAAAGACCGAAGGGAAGTTGATTAAAGTAATTGAAGACCCTTTCACTACCGCAGCTTTTACTACCTTTTTCTTTGACTTCCTTTCTCATCCTTTCAAAGCACTTCGAGTGACCGCCGAGATGGGCTGCAATCACTGCGCACATTACTTGCCTCAAAAGTTAAATGTTTAAAACATAAATAAAACACTTTTTCACTGACGGTTGAGGGCTGAATTGCGGATAGTAGTGAGCAAAATGAAGTAATTGAATAAATGAAGAAAAGATATATTTTCTTATAGTGTTGCCTGTGACATCTACGTTGTTCATGGATTGAAGGAGGCATTGTATGCATCCCCCCGAAAAAAACGATCACGTAAGAAACAAACATCATTAATTTCGTCAAGATGTTCTGAAACAACATACAAGCAAACAACTGCTGGGCCCATAGTAGAACCTAATGTAGGCCCATATGGTCTGCATGCGTAAGGGCAGCAACGATAAGAACGGAGATGAATAATCGCCCACTAGTTAAAAATCAATTAGGATGAAAGCAAATAAACATATCTGCAGGAATAACCTGATATGACTACAAATCAACAGCAGCATGGGGGCAGTGCAGCATACCGAACTAATGTTTGAATGTTATAAGCTTTCTATTGAGAACACAAAGTTATTGGCCGTCTTCAATTCTATTGGTAAGATGTTCCATATGTTTGTACTATGGTACTGAATTAGTCGTGGACCGTATATGTTTTGTGTAACTGGTAAATTAATGTTTTTGATAGTGTTGTTTCTTGTGTTACGCGTAGAATCAGAAACATACAAATGATCCGGATTGAAACTTCCAGTTGCGAAAACAGTAAAACACGAAAATGTTCATCCTGCATACACAGAATGTCTGCGCTAAACATACGGATTTCTTTCGACGGGAACGGGTACAGCTTCACAGGACAGAGAAACTTTTTTTGTGATATTTTCGCTGCAATGCATACTACAGTCAGAAGAAACTAGGCATGAGTAGCTTTAAAATAACAGCCTGCAATATATAATGCATGTATTTGGTCGTGATGTAACATTAGCGAATAACTCTTGTCTTGCAGCTGGACGCAATGCCGAAGCAAAAAGTTCATTGTTCGGGCTGTTCGAAACTGTGCTATTGAAATGGAAAGCACTGAACTGCGCGCCATCGTGCAGAGTGGCACGCATGAATGTGCACTAATATGGTGATTGCAGCAGCCATTGAATTTCATTCAATTACACTTCAGACATGAATCTCAGGGATAGACTCAAATCAGTGAAGAGCAGCTAAAGTTTATCCGCCGTCATGAATTAGAGCAGTAACACTTAAAGAACTTATTTTTTCATAAAACTGATATCTGAAATCCTCGGTGCATGAGTGCTTCTTCGGCCAGATTTTATTGTGAGATGTCAATGCGACCAAGTAAAGTTCCGACATACCATTCCGTTTTGTTTTACACACACGTATTAACCGAACAAAACGATATAGGCGATACGTGAAGTAACCTAGCTTCAACCCCCCCCCCCCCCCCTAGTTTCATGCTACTAAAAGGGCAACATTGGATATGGCTGCTTAGAAATATGTGGCTGCCCACATTTAATTTCCGAAATTAATTCGCTTGAATCTTCATTGAGAATTTGCTGTCAGCAGAAGAATAGTTACGGGCCTGTATTTGGAGAAATAATGATTACGAGCAATCATGTAGGCAAGTCGCGTGAAATGTGTGCACCACAAGCAGCCTGGTACTCTACATCTCCCGATAAGATTAGCAGACCCACTAAGTCGTGTGGCAACCCACTGTGAATAGTTTTTCAAGACGCACGATCAGCAAATTTTTGCAGCTGAGATAATTATAAGATGTTTATCGCGTATAAATTCGGCACAAATTGTATCCTGGTCAATTTACGCGCATGGCGCTTGTTGGTGTACCTACAGGACATGAAGCATATTTTTAGGAAGATATGCTGCACAAAGAATAACAAAAGCAGCACATATTCAAAAAAAAAACCAACCTGGAAAGGAAGAATTATAACACTCCTTTGAGCAAAGAAAGTCGAATATAAACGCAGGCACTACCATGCAGAAGATGAACACCACTTCTTCACTTGCCTTGACGATATAGATCGAGATTATTGAGACATAACCTTTTACTAAGCTCAATAAAATATGTCAAGTATCAATAATTATTTGTTCCTTTTTCGCAGTTTGTAACAACTTGGAGTTGAAAGACCTTTTTTGTTTCAATTTTCTGTAACTTAACATCTTTTTCCATTGCATTCAAGGCATGCGAATAATAAGACCGCGTCAGCACATTGGAATTAGCTAAGTATCTAATATAGTGGAAGAATTATAGCCGTTCTTTTTTTGGTATTCAAATACTTTCCATGTGACATAGAATGGGGCTGTTTCTTTATTGTCTCTCTTCTTGTTTTATCCCAGTTGGTTCTTTTCATTTGTTATGCTGTTGGCAATCTCTTTAACTGGGCCGAGAACAGCTTGCTTTTGGTGATCAAAAGATAAGCCGTATAACGTGACTCGATGTGTAATTACAGATTACCTTAAATGCCTTATATTATGTTATTCTAAAGATCTCCCTCAGAGATTGTATACAGCATTACAGTGCCTACATTTAGTCTACTGCAAATGAACGCGAGATTATTATTCAGGGAAAGATGCTGGTCAAGTAAAGTTCCTAAACACTCCAACCACTGACTCAGTATGCAGTTCAGTTCAGTCGTTCAGTCGTGTCCGACTCTTCGTGACCCTATGGACCATGTCACGCCACGCTTTCCGCTCTCTCTATATCTTCCTAACATCACATAACTTCATCTGCAGTGCCTCGAAGATGCCATCTAACCATCGCGTTCGCTGCCTACCCCTTCTCCGGCGACCCTCAACCTTTCCCAACATCAAATCTTTCTCCAGCGACTCCTCTCCTCTCATCAGATGACCAAAGTAGCTGAGCTTTAACTTTAGAATTTGACCCTCCAATGAGCAGTCAGGGTTTAGGTCGACAATATCGACTGATTTGATCTTCTGGCAGTCCAAGGAACTCTCAAGAGTCTTCGCCAGCACCACAATTCAGACGCGTCAATTCTTCGGCGGTCAGCCTTTTTCACAGTCCAACTCTCGCATCCATACATCACAACTGGAACGACCATATAACGAGTTATACGGATCTTGGTTGGCAGACTAATGTCTCTGCTCTTTACTAGGCGGTCAAGGCTAACCATTGCTCTCTTTCCCAGAAGCAGGCGTCTCCTAATTTCATGGCTGCAGTCTCCTTCCGAGGTATTCTTGGAGCCCAAGAAGAGAAAATCTGTCACAGCTTCCACTTCTTGTCCCTTGATGCTCCAGGACTTGATAGGGCAAGACGCCATGATCTTTGTCTTTAAAATGTTCAGTTTAAGCCAAAGCTTCTCACTCTCTTCTTGTACGCGCATCAAAAGTTTCTTGAGTTCCACTTCACTTTCTGCCATTAAAGTGGTATCATCCGCATATCTAAGGTTGTTGATGTATGCACTGGTTGCCAAAATCCCGCGTTGCAATTCGAAGACTGCATGTACTGTCGGGGAAAAAAGTCTGTGAACCACGCAAACTGCAACCAAATCACATAGCATTCGTATCGGCCAATACTTTTAGACCATACTTGTCGATGTAAAAGTTGGACTTTAGCGCATTCATATGTTCTAAAGAAATGAGGTGATATTTGGTTTGCATCGTGCTTCTAGTCCAAAAATCTCCAGACGTACGGAACAGAGACATTTGTCTCCAATGGTGCATATTTCCATTCATTGAAACTGCTTTGTAATTATTGTTTCAGCACATTAGTCCCACTTACAATAGATTTAATAATATCAACCATGTGCGAATCAATCTACCATCGATAATACGACACCTCGGAAAGAGGGACATTGCTTGATTAAGCTTGGGCAGTGCCAAGGGCCTCCTGAAAAACAATGAGCACCAGAAAGCCAAGATAATAACATACTTATTTAAAAATTATTACCATAAGTGTGTTTATTTACAACACACCAAACATTGATCACTTACTTCCACTGCAGTTGTCCTCTGGTTTAATGCATTGCACTCGGTAATAAATCTATTGCATGTTAAACTGTTAAATTGCTATCTGTTCAGTTTCAGTTTAGTCGTTCAGTCGTGTCCGACTCTTCGTGACCCTATGGACCATGTCGCGCCACGCCTTCCGGTCTCTCACTATCTTCCTAACATCACATAACTTCATCTGCAGTGCCTCGAGGATGCCATCTAACCAACGCGTTCGCTGCCTACCCCTTCTCCGGTGACCCTCAACCTTTCCCAACATCAAATCTTTCTCCAGCGACTCCTCTCTTCTCATCAGATGACCAAAGTAGCTGAGCTTTAACTTTAAAATTTGACCCTCCAATGAGCAGTCAGGGTTTATGGTCGACAATATCGACTGATTTGATCTTCTGGCATTCCAAGGAACTCTCAAGAGTCTTCGCCAGCACCACAATTCAAACTCGTCAATTCTTCGGCGGTCAGCCTTTTTCACAGTCCAACTCTCGCATCCATACATCACAACTGGAAAGACCATAGCACGAGTTATACGGATCTTGGTTGGCAGACTAATGTCTCTGCTCTTTACTAGGCGGTCAAGGCTAACCATTGCTCTCTTTCCCAGAAGCAGGCGTCTCCTAATTTCATGGCTGGAGTCTCCTTCCGCGGTAATCTTGGAGCCCAAGAACAGAAAATCTGTCACAGCTTCCACTTCTTGTCCATTGATGCTCCAGGACTTCATAGGGCAAGACGCCATGATCTTTGTCTTTTTAATGTTCAGTTTAAGCCCAAACTTCTCACTCTCTTCTTGTACGCGGATCAGAAGTCTCTTGAGTTCCACTTCACTTTCTGCCATTAAAGTGGTATCATCCGCATATCTAAGGTTGTTCATACGTTTTCCAGCAATCTTCACTCCAGCGGAAGACTCGTCCAGGCCGGCCTTCCTCATGATGCACTCTGCATATAGGTTAAATAGGCAGGGCGACAGTATGCAGCCTTGCCTCACTCCTTTTTCGATCGGAAATCAATCAGTAAGACCATGCCCAGTTCTGACTGTGGCCTCTTGCCCTTCATACAGGTTCCTGAGGAGACAGATGAGGTGAATTGGAACTCCCATCTCTTGGAGAGCTTGCCAGAATCTGCTGTGATCTACGCAGTCAAACGCTTTCGCATAATGTCGTTTTTGGGGTTGTACCCTAGCACTGCTTTGCCCATTCTTCTGTTTACTATGAGAGCGACCCCATTCCTTCTCTTGGATTCGTGCCCACAAAAAAAGACATATGGTCGCCGGAGTTAAATTCTCCCATTCCGGTCCACTTGAGCTCGCTGATACCCAAGATATCAATGTTCAATCTGTCCATTTCTCGCTTGACGACATCCAGTTTACCTTGCGTCATAGATCTTACATTCCATGTTGCTATGTGATATATCTCCTTGCAACATCGGACTTTCCGGTGGCTTCCCACACATTCACAACTGAGCGTCCTTTTGGCTTTAGCCCAGCCGCTTTATTCGTCCTGGACCTACTAGGAATCGCCCTTTGTTCATCCCCAGTAACATGTGGGACGCCTTCCAACCTGGGGGGCTCATCTTCCGGCGCCATATCATTAATGGTATTGTGACTGGCCATAGGGTTTTCTTGGCAGGAAATACTGGAGTGGGTTGCCATTACCTTCTCCAGTGAATCACATTTTGTCAGAACTCTCTGCCGTGACCTGTCTATCTTGGGTGGCCCTACACAGCAGAGCTCACGACTTCATCGAGTTTCGCAAGCCCCTCCGCCACGACAAGTCAGTGATCCATGAAGGGGTGCTATCTGTTACCTAGATTCAAATTCACTCTCTTAGTTATCAATTGCGTTCCCTTTAACTAAATTGTTTTGGTTAATAAACAAGGTTACTACTGCATTATTGATTTTGATATGCCATTTTTACGGTTTCTCTCTCAAAGAATTTGGGTATTTCATCTTCCCCTCTGCTCCCTTTAAGCCTCGTGTAGAATGTTCATTTAGGTGGTACCCTCAGGTCGTGATCTAAAAGAAGTGCTTTGTACCTTTTTTTCTTGTTTGTTTTGCCCTTCTTCTTTAAAAGTTAAGCTTGTGACGTCTTGGAATGAATATCAAAAGGCAAGATGAACTACGTAAGAGTCGCTACAAACACAAACCTTGTCTCATCACTACGTCTAGCTCTTGTCCCGAGGAGGAATTTCTTTTGTTCCTGGCTTGTCCGCCCAACACTGCGCACCACAGGATAAAACATCTAGAAAATAACGATTAGATGCCAGATAACATGCAGTGGTCCCTACAGTGGCAACTGTGATACAATCTTACCTACCTACGGCGATAGTAATGGCAGCTCATAAAGAAACGGCTCAGCCTAATCTCTGCCAACAACATTTGCTCCTTGCGTGACGGTCGGATTTCACAATTCTGCTGTGTTCGGCTTGGCTCGAGAAATTGTAAGTAGGTTTCCTGGAAAGGTCAAGTAAGTCATTAGATAAGTGACGGCTTGTATCTGCTGCTTGCCCTACTTTTTTTAGCACAGCTAAACAGGTTTCTATTGCTCCTGTTTACTTCTTTTAATATCCCAACTTCATCCACGAAGTTGTTTTTTGTTTGGATTCAGACGTATTCAATGCCACCCTCCTCACCCCCCCCCCCCAACCCCCTCTCTTTAGATGTGTGCTTGTGATTACCTCTAAACGACCTTTTTTTTTCTTCCTGCAGTAATGACCTGTTGGTTAGAGAGCTCGATTACTGAGTTCGATTCTAGCTATGAAGGACGTATTACAACGGAGACAGAACGCATGGCATTCGTGTACTGGGCGATGTCTCTGCCCGGTAAAGAACCTCATGTGACCTCAATTATTTATATTCGTCCACTACGGCGTCTGCAGAAACCTGAGCGGCCTCGGGACGTAGAACCCCTTTAAACAATTAAATCAAGAATATATATCGGGCTCAGTTACCTCTTAAACTTAATTCCTGAGGCCAGTCTAGCTTAACCTTGGTTACGGTATTACGACCTGGTAAACTAAGAGTTATCGAGTACTTATCTACAAAAGAAAATTGCTACGCGGATAATTAAGTTTCATTGAAAGAGCAATGGAATGCATTGCTCTATGGCATTACGCCAGCAGCCAAGTCTTTACAGCAGCTCATATGACGCACAAAAACCGGCCTTTCGCTCCTAGCCCAGAAGTCGAGAGACATTTTCGTGGGTGGCTGCTCAAGGAGCTTTCGCGATATACGATCGTACGATGTTTCATTTTCTACAAGTCAGAAAAAAGGATGACTCTTGTGAAAAAAATATATATATACGACACTAACAAAAATGTCAACGCAGCACAGCCACATATACTGCACTGTGTAGTTCATGGTAAATTTGCGCTCGCGGAGCACCAGTAACGCTCAAATAATTGCTTTCTAGATATTCTCAGGAATAGCAACTTGTTAGCCAACAGCATTTTCACAATAGTGCACCCAGACCTATGAGGTAGAGGATGCAAGCCTATCAGGAAGCCAGAGAGTATGTAAAGATTATGTTAAAAAAAAATGAACAAATGTCATACAAGGCGGTAGAGTGGTGTCTTCTACGGGTGTACTCGATGCAGAATCCTTGTTGATTGGTTCACTGAATTCAAAACCGTGACTGCTAATCAGGAAGAAGGCAGCCTAATTTTTGTTTTCTTTTTTATTTCGTATACAGCCCGATGGTTCAATTTCAGACGTACCACGAGAAACCAGAGCTTTAAGGGGACCATGAAAGGTTCGGCATGAGACGGAAATTGGAAAAGGATCATGTATACATATACAAATCATTTTCCCCCTCTTCAGTACATTTATATACACCATACTCCAAACGCCTAGCTGCAAAAAAAAAGAATGATTCTAATGAAACTCGACACACGGCTACAAACTAAGCTTTTAATTTAGTTTAATGCCAACAGACAGCTACAGTTTTGAATAATTTCGCGATGAAGAGTTCAGCCGAAATTATTACTTGTCTTCATATGCTTTTCGCAACCAGTGGAGTATCCATCTATAGTATGCCTCCATCTCTCCGGAGACCTTCGTTCGGTCATTGCTCCCGAAAAAGCGTTGGACGAAGAGCTTCAAAAGCAGGCTGAATCATACGGGGTATTCGCAATGCCTCACAAATTCCGTCGTTATGTGTCGTTCCTGATCCTAAACTGAACAAACCTAGTGGTCGCGAAACAACGCTATCGCATAAAAAATGTTTTACCTATAGAGTATATAGACAAGGGCTGTCTCCGGTTGACACAAACTTGATTAGTTTCCTTAGCTTGATATTTCTTATGATTTTTCATTTCTTTAACTAGCGAGAGCACATAATGACACAGCAGTACAGACGTGAATTGTTCAGTCTTGATGAAGCTCTGTTGCATGCGTCATCAGGTGCTAATTTTTTAACATGATGATTATCGTGACCTCGAAAATTTTGAAATAGAGCACTGCAAACGATATTTGTCTCAAACTTCACTCTAATAAATTCTCGGCTGTTGTTTCAGCTTTTCCTTTCCTGTTTGCGCTGTTTAATTTCTCGGTAATTTTATCCTAATGCAGATCCTTTTCCGGAGCCAAAGAAACGCGCAGCCCTTCAGACAGTATCATCCTTTCGTCGTCGAACACTCAAAGTGTACCGATATGTCAACCCCCGGGCGTTTTGGATTTCACGCTAAAAGAAATCGACTCCCTGTCGCAGCTACGTTCGGACTGCAGACGTGGCCTCATTAGCATAGCAATTAACCCATTCCAAATAGCGGCAAAGGAAGATTTATATCAAAATTTTCAGAATGATATAAAAATGGGAGTTTTTGTTGCAATGTGTACCAACACCTTGGTGTACAGCATGCAATTAAATATCTAGAACAGCTGCTGCCAGCTTATACATCTAGATAATCACACGAAAACCAAACAAGCGCAAAAACTCAACGCGGAAAAACTGGCTGATTGCATTTATGTGTACCAGTTGCGATTATAAATATGATATAATTAGAGAATTATAAGCAAAATACTGGAAACACTAAGGGGCTGTTTTCTCAAGACAACCATTGGTATCTGACATCGAAAGCTGGAAAATAAACGTGCCGGGCAGATGGCATTCGTCCAAGTTCTCGTTAATATATGCTTCCAGTCCGTCAAGCAACACTTAGTCACCGAGCATGAAGACGCTGTTGTTGTTTTTTTCGTCTACGATTCGTGTTTCTGTAGCTTCGAATGATGTGAAACTTCGTCTCTCCGCCCCGCCACGGTGGTCCAGTGTTTAAGATGTCTGACTACTGTGCCGGAGTGCTCGGGTTAGATCCCGACCGCCGATGGCTGCATTTTGATAAAGGCGAAAAGGAGTGAAGCCCGTGGAGGGTAGGATGTCAGTGCGCGTTAAGGAATCCCGGTGGTTAAAATCGGCGGAGCCCTCCACTACGGTGTCTGAGTCAAAGTCCCTCTTGGACGTTAAACCCTGCAAATCAAACTAAATGCTTTTACGTTCCTTCTTGCGTAGGTAAGCGGCAATCGCCCCTAATTTTTTTATTTTCCGCTCACCAGATTTTCAAGGGAGCAACCGAATCAACGGTGGGATATAATTTTGCGCACCGTTCTTGGGCAGTGTGTATATCGGCTGAAACGTGCCTGTATAAGCCATGGCAGGTTTTTCTTAAATTATTCTTTCTTTTTCTGATTTACAATAAAATTATTTCCATCATCGCTTATATAACATTATTCGTTAATTTAACACACACAACTGTGCAGAAATTCGCCATGGACATCCCATGCCAGGCCAAGTACACGTTCAAAAAAGCAATTAGCCAAGTGACGGAAACTACTTTACTTTTCACATTTTCTGGGCAACCACATTCAATCGAACCCACGCATTACAGCTCTAACATGCTACGCCAAGAAGAGTAACACCTACTCTGAACAACTGTTGCGCCACAGTACGTAACACGTGCATAATTTGCATATGCTCGAAGACCTAGAGACGGTTTAGAGGTTAGCGCTATTGCTATCGAGCGTCGGCGGTTTGTGAAACGAATGGTCTTCACTAAGAGCTTATTTTATTATGACGTCTTTCGTGGTAAAAGAGCGTAAATAAAGACGCTCAAATGTGTCGCTGTGTTTCAAAGCAGTGTCGGCCAATCGTTGCAATCCTAACATGCGCGTGAGGATCATTCGTTGTTAGACGAAGGCGTTCCGGGAGACCTAGTTCTGCCGGCTGCCCGATTCTCGGTAACTCCGCGAGAACGTCAATTGTGCTTGAAGCATTACTTGCAATGGGCCTCTGTGGTGCTTCTCGGTGCATGGCTACGTTTGCGTCAGAGCCCGTTTTCACGATATTGTGCAACTTCGCGATATTGGGCACCTTATATTTCTTTGACTGACACCTACCTAGTGGCGCCAAAAAGGGCTAAGCGTTCTATGTCGATGTTTTAAGATATTGTCGTTTTACACGGATATTAAAGTATTTTATAACTCACTTCTTTTTTTTGTTTTTATTTTTACTCTTAGAATTAACCTCCATTACGGAGTGGACTAGGTTGTAAAAAAACACGCAAATAAAAGGTTAAAAAGGTTATTATACCAAGACGGTAAAACGCCCAACCAAGATTACCCCGGAAGGAGACTGCAGCCGTGAAATCAGGATACGCCTGCTTCTGGGAAAGAGAGTCAAGGCTAGCCTTGACCGCCTTGTAAAGAGCAGAAACATTAGACTGCCAACCAAGGTCCGTATAACTCGTGTTATGGTATTTCCAGTTGTGATGTATAGATGCGAGAGTTGGACTGAGAAGAAGGCTGACCGCCGAAGAATTGACGCGTTTGAATTGTGGTGCTGGCGGAGAATCTTGAGAGTTCCTTGGACTGCCAGAAGATCAAATCAGTTGATATTGTCGACCATAAACCCTGACTGCTCATTGGAGGGTCAAATTCTAAAGTTAAAGCTCAGCTACTTTGGTCATCTGATGAGAAGAGAGGAGTCGCTGGAGGATGCTTTGATGCTGGGAAAGATTAAGGGTCGCCGGAGAAGGGGTAGGCAGCGAACGTGATGGTTAGATGGCATCCTCGAGGCACTGCAGATGACGTTAGGTGATGTTAGGAAGATAAAAACCGGAAAGCGTGGCGTGGTATGGTCCATAGGGTCACGAAGAGTCGGACATGACTGAACGTCCGAGCTGAATACACAAAACAGTATAAAAGGAACGACACAATATTGTGTTCTCTTTTAATGGCGGACACTTCTATAATCCTGTTGTACTTTTTGCAAGTTCTGTAGTTTTTCTGTCACTCTTTTCTGTAGACTGCAGTTCCGTTGTACTTTTCCGTTTTAACAACAAACAGCTTTGCTCTCACTGGTTCATGGTGAAACCCCGTAAAACAATTCTTTTCAGACAACACAAATTTTCTGTAGTTTTTTTTTTCGGCTTGTAAATACATCAGACTTGAAGACGTCGGTTGCGGAGATGGACACGATGGAGGCGTGAAGACGGTTTCAGTCCGTGCTAGCCATTGGAACTGAGGATTTCAAATAATGATTAGGTTTCCTACTTGGCACTCCAACATTGAATCTGTGGTCCAGGGGGAATGAAAAATAAGTAGAAGTAATGAAAAGTGATTTACCTCGCCAGGGTGGCGCAGGGGTTACGGCATTCAACTATTGTTCTCAAGGGTGCAGGACCGAATCCTGATCTCGCCGCGCGTTTTTCTATGGAGGAGGAAAGCAAGTAGTCCTTGTGCTGTGCAATGACAGTGTACGTTAAAGAACCCCAGGTGGTCGAAATTTACGGAGCCCTCCACTACGGTGTCTCTAATAGCCTTAGTCGCTTCGTGACGTTAGACCCCGCAAACCAAACCAAACGGAACCAAAAGAAACTGTTTCAACTTATCACGGATAAATATATATTTTTAAAGGCATACACGAGAGTCACGATGGCTTAATATGGGGTCAGAATTAATAAGGCTTTCCTAATAAATAATAGAACGTCTAAGATAATAATTAGAGGGAATGGAACAAGCAAAACAATTCTTATGAATTCGACGGCTTGTGTGAGTGAGGAGGTCTCACACAGAAGAGGCGTACTCTAGTTTCGGGTACACAAGATATTCGCACATGAATACATTTAGGGACACAGGAGCAAGTGAAAAATTGCAGCGAAGGAAAGCAAGCTTTCGGTTAGAGTTATTGGTCATGTGTTCTATATATATTTTCCATGATAGGTTGGCAGTAATGTATGTTCTAAGGTATGTATGATTGGAGATAGATATTAAGTTAGATTTATCAAGTCAATAGGTGCATGGCGTTTGGTGAACAGTGACTACATCAGAATGGTAAATATTTGCCTTTATAGCATAGTCATTTGTGCAGTTTTATTTTTAAGTAATTAAAATCAGAAAGGTAGATCGTATTAATTAAAAAGAGGAAGAGAACCTAGTGCAAAGCCTTGCGGAACTACGTACATTAGAGGACACACGGGGAAATCTTAGTCATTACTTGTACTGGCACGGCCCCCAAGAAGCACTTCATCCACTCCATAAAATTATTGCCAGAATTAAGTTCAGTAACTTTGAATAGTAGAGGCTGATGTGCTAATGTATTAAATGTCTTCGCGCAATTGATAAAGACGTTTTCCGCAAATGAGCAAACATGAAATACTAAAATCAAATTGTTAGTAAAACGAGTTGCGTCTTGTAGGAACGATGTTTGCAAAAACCAGGCTCGTGTGACGTGAATAAACGCTTGGATTCGAGATTACAGAATAGGCTGGAATATATTACGTTTTCAAGCAACTTTTATGAAATCAATATTAGTGTCATTATTATGTAGTCGTGGGCGCTGCGAAAATCACCAGATTTATGCATAGAAACCATTCCCTCTCAATTCCATTCCGCCGCCGTGGTACTCCGTAATGCCTGGGAGAAGCATAGGACTATATAATGGACAAGTACGTTTAAGTTTTTATCGGAACTTCTAGTTATTACCATCGGCCTTACATTATTATGTCATTTCCGCATTCTTTACGAGTTTAGAAATGCCTGCCCAGTAAATAAGAACAAGTCCACCGGCAACGGGTTATGTGAAGAAATAACAGAAAAGGTTACCAACACAGCTTATACAAAGGGTAGAAAACGGCGTTATTAAGTATAAAACAGCACTTTTGCTTTGGGAAACGAACCTTTTGATTGCTTTTTAGGGTAGAATCTTTATATTCACGCCTTCTGATAAAGTTTCCAAACTTGCGCGTCTTTCAGGGGAATAACAAAACAAGGATGGCATGAAATTAATTTTGTCTGGCACAAAAAGTACTTTAGTAATCAGCTACGCCGCATTATTAAGCCAACCTTGATCTCAAAGCACTTTAGAAATCAGCTGCGCTACGTTATTAAGCCAATCTTGATCTCAAAGCACTTTATTAATCAGCTGCGCTACATAAGTTTCTCGCTGCTAACTTTCTTGCCAAGTGGAAACATGCTATGTTCTTATTTATTAAGCACTTTAATAATGGGCTAAACGAGGGCGAATGTTTCTTGCTAGATATTCTCAGGAGGAGAATGTATGTTTTGATGAGCGTTTTGATCATATTGTTACCTAGCTGTATTCGCTGTTCGTGATGAGGATGAAGAAGTGCAACAGACTCCGAGAAGACGACGACGCTGAGTGTTGTGAAATCGGTGCCCTCATCAACGTTAGTTGTGCGGACAGCTTTGGGACTGTAAATCTTCCACGTAACATCTCTTGGTGGAGGTTAATCTATTCGATCCCCTGTCACAAGCTGGATCTCCGCAGCGGCCGCCACATCGGAACCACCACGATGACTACCGACGCCTCTACCTCTACAGCCGCCGCCCCTGCTGTTGTAATGGCCCACCCCCGTGACCCCGGAACCTTCTGCGGGACCGACGACGTCGACGTGGACGACTGGTTAGCCCTATACGAGCGCGTGAGCAAGCACAACAGGTGGGATGCCACACTCATGCTCGCGAATGTAATATTTTACTTGGCTGGGACCGCGCGGGTGTGGTTTGAAACCCACGAAGACGAGCTAACATCTTGGGATATTTGCAAACACAAGCTGCACGACCTATTCGGAAAGCCTATTGGCCGCCACATTGCCGCCAAAAAAGCGCTCGCCTCTCGGGCCCAAACGTCTACGGAGTCATATCTCACTTACATCCAAGACGTCCTGTCTCTATGCCGCAAAGTCGACCAAGGCATGCCTGAGGAGGATAAAGTCGGCCATATAGTAAAAGGCATTGCCGACGATGCCTTCAACCTCCTGTTGTGCAGGGATTGCTCCACCGTGGACTCTGTGCTGCAGGTGTGCCGACGTTTCGAGCAGGCGAAACAGAGGCGCATATATCACCGTTTCGACCGGCTGCCGAACACGGCTGCTAGCTCCTCCTGTATCGATATCCCGACTCCTCGACCGCCTGCGAACGACAGCACTTTGACACGCATTGTCCGCCAAGAGCTTGAGGCAATGACTCCCGCGGCCTCGCTGTCGCATACACCCGACAACACCCTGGCTACCATATCACTTATTAAGGCTGTTGTTCGCCAAGAGGTTGCGAATATGGGCCTCCCTTCTACCAGTACCACTGACACCACGGATTCAGGACCTGCCCCTCCAGTAATTGCTGCCACCTCAACCAACGCCGGTTTCTCGCCCCGATATCGTTACCGCAACCCAAATGAATGGCGTACCCACGACAATCGCCCCATCTGTTTTACTTGTTCTCGCGTTGGCCACATTTCCCGCCACTGCCGTAGTCGCTGGTACACGCCATCTCGTCAGTACACCTACGTTGACCGCCGCGGAGACTATGCCCCTCGCTATTCCCCACCTCGCCCCGACCAGACCCTTGCTGACCCCGGTTCCACTGTCCGTGCTGCCAACCGTTCACCATCCCCGCAAGCACGACGTTCGCGTTCTCCTCTTCCTCGCCGCAATTCGCCACCGTCATATTCTGGCCACGTACCGGAAAACTAGCCAATGCAGCTCCCGGAGGTGACGCTGCATTTATGACCCGGACTGAAAAACCTCTGTTGACCCCCGCCCTACAAAATAACCGTATCGACGTCCTTGTGGATGGAGTTCCCGTTTCTGCTCTAATTGATACAGGCGCCCAACTGTCCGTTCTCAGCTCCTCATTTCGCCGTCGCCTCAAGAAAGTCCTTACGCCAGCCGTCTCGTCCATAGTTCGCGTCGCCAATGGCAGCCCTGCTGCCGTGGTTGGCATGTGCACGGCGCGAGTTACAATTGCTGACCGTCATGCCCCAGTGTTGTTCACCGTCCTACATGAATGCCCCCACGACGTTATCCTTGGCATTGATTTCTTAACAGCCCACTCTGCCCTTATTGACTGCTCTAGCGGCCTACTTCGCTTGGACCTTCCGCTCTGCTCTGAAGACCCCTCCTGCTCACCCCGCCTTCGATCAGCACAGTTTAGCCGCCTTCCTCCTGAAACTGCCGTTTACATCCCTATGTCGCCATTTCCACCCGTCCCAGATGGCGACTATCTCGCTTGTCCCATTACTGATGTCATGCTGCAGCGGCACGTCACCCTTCCTCATCTAATTGTGCACATATCCCAGAACCGCACCACTCTCCCAGTCCTTAACTTCAGCTTTTCAACTCAAGTTCTGCCCGAGGGAATTTCATTAGCTTCGCTGTCACCGATGACCGATTGTGCCATTTCAGCTCTGTCTACAGATCATACAACTGCCGTCCCTGCCAACACCCCCTCGTCGTCCACATCGCGCCCTGATCCGCTTAACAGCATGATATCAGCTGATCTGCAACCTGAATTCGCCGCTGATTTACACAAGCTTTTGTTTACCTACAGTGACCTTTTTGACTTCGGCACCCGCCCATTGTGTCAAACGACAGTTGTAACCCACCGCATTGACTCCGGGGACGCCAGTCCTATCCACAGGCGGCCCTATCGTGTTTCAGTTGCCGAGCGACGCGTCATTCAAACGGAGGTCGAAAAGATGTTAACGAACGACATAATCGAGCCTTCCAGTAGCCCCTGGGCATCCCCTGTCGTGCTGGTCAAGAAGAAGGATAACAGTTGGAGATTCTGCGTTGACTACCGTCATTTGAATAAGATAACCAAAAAAGATGTATATCCTCTTCCGCGCATCGACGACGCGCTTGATAGTTTGCACGGAGCCAGCTACTTTTCATCCATCGACCTTCGTTCCGGCTACTGGCAGATTTCTGTCGACGAGAGAGACCGGGAAAAGACAGCGTTCATCACCCCTGACGGCCTCTATCAATTTAAAGTCATGCCTTTTGGCCTATGTAACGCCCCTGCAACTTTCGAACGGATGATGGACTCATTGCTGCGCGGCTTCAAGTGGACGACTTGTCTTTGTTACTTAGACGACGTCATTGTTTTCTCGTCCACTTTTGAGAGCCACCTCTCTCGCCTTTCTACCATTCTCGAGCTATTCCGCCGCGCCGGCCTTCAACTCAACTCAAAGAAATGCAGTTTCGGCCATCGGGAAATCAAAGTGCTTGGTCACTTGGTTAATGCTTCCGGTGTTCAGCCTGACCCTGACAAGATACGTGCCGTCACAAATTTTCCCACTCCGCGTTCATCCAGCGATGTCCGAAGCTTTATTGGCCTATGTTCCTATTTCCGATGATTCGTCCCGAACTTCGCAGTCCTTGCTCGTCCGCTCACCCAACTCCTCAAGAAAGACGTTTCATTCTATTGGGGGCCTGAACAAGTTGCATCTTTCTCAAAGCTTATTGCTGCTCTTACTACTCCACCAGTCTTGGCCCACTTCAACCCTTTCGCCAATACTGAACTCCGTACCGACGCAAGTGGCCATGGAATAGGAGCTATTCTCACTCAGCAACAACACGGCCGCACAAGGGTGATTGCGTATGCCAGCCGCCTCCTGTCAACGCCCGAACAAAATTATTCTATTACAGAGCGAGAGTGCCTGGCGCTTGTCTGGGCTATTACGAAATTCCGCCCTTATTTGTTTGGCCGCCATTTTACTGTGATAACAGACCATCATGCCTTGTGCTGGCTTTCCTCTCTCAAAGATCCTACTGGCCGTTTGGGGCGCTGGGCGCTACGATTACAAGAATACACCTTTTCCGTCGTCTACAAGTCCGGCCGGCTTCACCAAGATGCCGACTGTTTGTCACGTCATCCCGTCGACTCCCCTAGTCCTACAGACTCTGACGATGATGCATATGTCTTATCTGTCTCCGCCTTTGCCAACATTGCCAAGGAACAGCAAATAGATCCTTCTCTGCATTCCATTATCCTCCGTCTTACCTCCGACCGCCCTGACCCATCTCTCGCCTTATTTGTGCTCCACGAGAACACCCTATACCGACGTAATATGCGACCAGATGGCACAGACCTTTTGCTCGTCGTTCCACAACACCTGCGTTCCACCCTCCTTGAACAGTTCCATGATGCCCCCACGGCTGGCCACTTGGGTGTCTCTCGCACATACGACAGCCTGCGCCGACGTTTCTACTGGCCGGGGCTCTACCGCTCTGTCCAGCAGTACATTGCCGCGTGTGAACTGTGTCAGCGTCGGAAGAAGCCCACAATTTTGCCTTCAGGTCATATGCAGCCAATACCCATACCAACTGACCCATTTTCCCGTATAGGCGTTGACCTCCTTGGCCTCTTTCCAGTTTCCACCTCGAGGAACAAATGGATCGCCGTCGCCACCGATTACGCTACTCGGTACGCTATTACCCGAGCCATCCCGACCAGCTGCGCCACAGACGTCGCTGACTTCCTTCTAGAAAACGTAATTCTTCATCATGGTGCTCCTCGCGAACTACTAACTGACCGTGGCCGCTGTTTCCTGTCGCGAGTGGTTGACGAAATTCTCCGTTCGTGCTCCGTCCGCCACAAATTCACCACCGCATATCACCCCCAGACCAACGGCCTCACGGAACGTCTAAACCATACCCTCACAGACATGCTGGCCATGTATGTGTCTGACGACCATCGAGATTGGGACGTTCATCTCCCCTTTGTCACATTCGCCTACAATTCATCTGTCCATTCTACCGCTGGATACTCCCCATTTTATTTATTATTTGGCCGACACCCGTTACTACCCTTCGACACCTCTCTACCCGCGGCAGACGCCACCAGTACTTACACCAGTGATGCCGTCACCCGTGCTCATGATGCCCGCCGGATAGCTCATGCCAGGCTCTCTGCATCCCAAGACTCTCAAAAGATCCGGTACGACAGCCGCCACCGTGATGTCCACTACACTCCTGGATCTCTCGTTTTGCTGTGGCTCCCGTGCCGTCGAGTGGGCTTGTGTGAAAAACTTTTGCCCCGTTACACTGGCCCTTACCGTGTTTTGCGCCCCGTGACCGACGTCACCTACGAAGTTGAATCTGTGGTTCCGAAGTCCACGTCCACAGCTCCAACCTCCGAAATAGTGCATGTGTCCCGTCTGAAGCCCTATCATCAACGTTCTATTTCGCTAACATAGACCGCACCGGGACTGTGCTTTTCCCGCGGGGGGGGGGGGGGGGGGTGGGGTAGTGTTACCTAGCTGTATTCGCTGTTCGTGATGAGGATGAAGAAGTGCAACAGACTCCGAGAAGACGACGACGCTGAGTGTTGTGAAATCGGTGCCCTCATCAACGTTAGTTGTGCGGGCAGCTTTGGGACTGTAAATCTTCCACGTAACAATATTTTAATTAACTTCGAGATTTAGGGTAGAGTGTGACGCCCCCGACATGCAGTAAGAATGCGCCAACAAACTTTCCGAGAGGTGAATGCTTAGCTTGAAAGTCTATTGTCCCGAAATCACGGATTACTTTCAACTCTTCAGAAAGGCGAGACGAGGGGGGTGGCGTAGCGACGAGGACTGTGAAGGGGCGCACTAGACTTGACTGCAGAGTTACGGAAGAGGCAGAAGCAGGATATTTCTTGAGCTTAGGATAACACGCGTTCCTTTCTTTAGGAGCTGAAATAAGTTCAAAGTGCAAAGAGGGTCAATAAATGCCAAATACTTAAATGAATTAGTAGCTATACGATCGTTTTGGGGTCAATTCAATAAATACCCAAAATTTAATTACCTCCTACGAAAAATACATGCTCTTGGGTATCTCGACCGAACTTTTATACAGTAGTAAAATTTTTCTCAGAACTCTGTTGCAGAACATGGTGCCTGATAGCATAAGCAAATATTAACATCATGATGACTTGATTTAAGGGATGTAAACGAAATTCAAGTTATAATTGGATCTTGATAAGGTAAGACCTTTTGCCTCCAGAAACGGCAACCCATATATGGTGCCTCCAAACCGGTTACTGCAGTCATATCTATTTCTTCTCGCCTGTGTGCTGTGCCATGTCAGTACAGGTTTAAAAACCCCAGGTGGCCGAAATTTCCGAAGCCCTCCACTATAGCGTCCATCATGGCATCAGTCCCTTTGAGAGGTTAAAACTCTACTAATTCTCAGAAAAGAACGTGCACTGCTGCCAATTTTGAGTGACAAAATACTTGTTTAAAGGTGATATCAGCTACGCATGCATTCATCAAACAAGATGATAAGATTTGATGAGTGTTTATTACACTTCTTATTCTCGCAGTAATAAATAAATAATCGCCTATGTGTTTCACCTGAGGTCGCTGATTCCTGTGGTGAACTACAATTTAGGTGTGAATCTTAAAAATTTGCAGAATCATCGAGAGCAGTTGCACCTGGCGAATTCGCTACCAATTGCAAATCTGAACAAGATATAGGAGGTTACCTGAGTAAGATATTCTCGGAGTATTTACTTCGTAGACATTTTCAGTTCTTTTTAGCGTATTTATACATAACAATTTTTAGTTATGTGCAGCCTGTTGTCATTTCTTTTTAGCGTAATTAGACAACAATTTTTTAATTATGTGCAGCTTGTTGTACCTTAGGTTGTGGTTTGCGGGACAGCCTCTGCAAAGTCTCTCTCCGCATGTTTTAGGTAACTACCCCAATGCCTCACAAATTCCACTTGCAAGACACTTGCAATTATTCGTTGTGTTCAAACGCTGTTCCTTTAAATAACGCAGGCATCAAAATCATACGGCATTTTTTTAACAGTGAGAGCCGAGCCTATCCCCTCGTAAAATTTCATCTCCCAGATGTTGCGAAAATAAATAATCAGAAAGAGCGATGCGCATGCTTTCTGCGATGTATGCTCATGATTCTATAGAATTGTCTTTAACTCTGTAAAGAACTGGGCTTTCGTTTCACAGAAAGTCGCTTACATTTTTACTTCGAACAGCTTCAGCAACAAAGGGAGGAACTTCGCTCGCACCTGCATTCCAAATACACTCTATTGTGCCTACTTTGCCTTCGACAGTTTCTATGCTATCTAATGCCGAATAGTCGCTGTTCAAAAAATATGACCGCCTTTTATTTCTTCTTGTGATGGCATTACTTCAAAGGGGCTCGCCTCTATTGTACTCGTAAGAGCTTTTTTTTTTGGCAGCCAGTACTTCAGTGTTGACTTGGCTTATTTTCTCCTTAGGCGGATAAGGGTACAGCTTCACATTCCTGGTTGATATCTACATCTTTAATATATTAAAAGCGATTTTCAAGTGAAAGAAGCAAAACATATGGGCGTCAGACGAGCAAGAAGCTGCAATTACTCGAGCGCTTGGAGTGCAAGAAATATAAAGGACCAACCTGGGTGAAGAAGAAACATGTCTTTAGGAGCACACCTATTCATGCTACCCACATACGCTCGCTGAAAGACCGTGCAATGAATGGCTGCTCAAGAAAAAAAGTAAAGGTGTAACATAGCAAAAGCAAGTATGAGCTCAGAAAGGTTTTTGCGCACCGCATCGTCCTGCGCACAGCGCGAGGGTGGGTTGCAATTTGTATGCGGGGAAGTCTGCTGCATCGATAGCCACAACTCTGTACGAATTACGAGGAAAACAATGCTAAATCAACGCCCTAACCAGCAAAGATTAAGCAACAACCCACTGCGAACCCTTTACCAGAGCTGCGTTAAGAGACCCCGCGCCTCCTTCCGGAGGGCTGGTAACTTTACTAAGATGTTCCAACTGGCTCAAATCTGTTTTCCAACGCCACACTACTAACCAGGCAGTGCCGAACACAGCTCTGAGAAGATTACCATTCGAGTTCACACTCAATTTGGGCCTACAATTCTATCAGATTGATAACATATTTAGAGCATTGATTCAATGTAATAAATAACATATTTAAAAATGGCTAAAACATTCCCTACTCTATTACCACGAGAAATTCCTGGATTCGAATACACTCCGCTATGACGTCACTTCTTTTTCTTCAGAGTTCGGTACGTGCACGCCTCGAGATTCTTGGTTGGATTATGTAAGGAGCAGTTTAGTTTTCTAACCAATCCTATCCGGGGTTTAAGCTGGTTAGGGTAATAATACTGCGTTAAACCTCTGTTTAGACTACACACACCAATACACGTGAACTGTGACGTCACGTGACCTCAGGACTAAAGCGAAGAAGGCAGGTGTAAGATCATAGCTCGGACCTAGCGTCTGTACACGCGTTTTCGCACTAACACGGCAAGTTCGATCATAGTCTCCTATATGTTTGGTTTGTGAGGTTTAACGTCCCAAAGCAACTCAGGCTATGAGAGACGCCGTAGTGGAGGACTCCGGAAATTTCGACCACCTGAGGTTCTTTAACGTGCACTGACATCGCACAGCACACGGACGCCTTGCTTTTCGCCTCCACCGAAAAGCGATCGCCGAGGCCGGGATTCGATCCCGCGTCCTTGGGAACAGTATACGCGCGTTGTAACCACTGCGCCACCCCGGCGGGGTTCTCCGATATGTGGTTGTTCGGGTGAATGAGCACTGGTGCGCTTTTCAGGTCGGACAAAGAAAGAGGAAATGAATCGTCAGTTCCCGCCGTCTGCAGCTCGGTAGTGGTGATAGCTTCGAGAGCGGTGCAGCATCACGCGGTGTTCCGCCAGAGCAGCGGATCCAGTCTAGGCAGGAGCCCGGAGCTGGGTTGAAAAGAAACCTGTTTAGAGGCATCTGCGCTCTCGCAGCCCAACAATTCTGAAGTTTTAAATCGGTGTATAATATGGGGGCGCCATAGTAGAGGGCTGTAGATGGTTTAGGCTACCTGTGCCCATTTAATGTAAACAGATACCGCACAGTAGAAAGACGCTTTGCGTTTCGCATTCCATCAAACCGGGGCCGCCGCGGCCGGCATCGCACCCGGGACGTCCGGCTCAATAGTCGAGCGTAATAATCACTGAGCCACCGCGGTGAATCACCAGTAACTAAGTATACCGTATAAGAAGAGTGATCACAGTATCGCGATCATTTTTCACCACAACGCTGACATTGAAAATCTTACGCGTTCCTCCCTTCAAGTCGAAAAAAAGACACATGCGAGTAGCGACGAATATCAATACATGAAGATTAGCGGGTTAGCCGCAGAATCAATCGATCGATCACTAAATCAATCTTGATTGAAAATTAAATATACTTTATTTGATATAAACTTACCACATTTTACAGCAATCAGCCCATTTCACAACTTCGCATTCGAAAACGCAATCTCGTTTTCAAACTATTAAAATATGATCAAGGGTGACCTATTTCGGTTGAAGTTCACATGTCCGGGCGGCATCTGTCCCTGATAACTACTTTCCGTTAACCTGTAAACTTTTCTACTGACTAAACCATCTGTTCTAGCAACGCTCTCAGATAAAAGCCTAGGGTAAGTGCTGATATCAATGTCAGCAATATCGAGAGAACGCTTGCAGTAGCGCGTACAGGCGTCAGCTTTTTATCCTTCCTAGAGGACGCGTGAGAGATGCCATCAAAATGACACCATTAGCTTTGAAATTATTAAGAAAAAGAGTATGCGACACCTAAGCTCCACCTTTAAGGCAATGAAGCGAGATAGCGCCTTCTGTCTTTAGTAATCCTTGCGGATTCCCTTTCGCCTAAGTCGAGTCTGCTGCTCACTTAAGTCACTAATTTATCAATTTTAGCCCCTGTTATGTCCAGCGCATTTATTAGGATACAGTCGTCAGCAGCTACATTATTTGAAATACTCCTCGTTATATATATAAAGCCTTGCTTCAACCAAGACATACGTGCATACCTGCGCGGCCTACAAAAGGCGTGCCTTATTCCGGATCCAAAGATCCCGGAGAGCACTATCCACACCGTGGGAGTACAATCCATACCTCGTGGGTACGACCCCATACCTCGTGGGTACTATCCATACCTCGTCCTCTTATATCATAGCAGTAGCCAGTTTGGTTGCTCCTGCTGACGGTTCAATGTGATGTGGCGCTTTGACAGTACTCGGTACACCGAACAATCATTTACTAGTCTGTGTCCTAACAACTGCCATTTTCCGGCGGCAAGCTCCAGATGTTTCGCTTACAGTAGCGACAGCGCAGCTCGCTGCAAAAGCAGAGTGATTAACCCGTTCCATCGCTGCACCTGAACAGGCGTGTCTTTTTTATTTGCAATTTAATGCGGTGGTCGATTTTTGGTGAGGACAAAGAGGTATATTGTGCGATTTCAGTGCACGTTATAGAACCCGATACGGTCGCGACTTTAAGAGACATCAAATATGGCGCGCCTAATAGCTTGTGATGCAAGCCAAACTGCTGTAACGCCGCCAGCAGATTTTCTGACGAGCAGTGCATTTAAAGCTGCCCCAATAAAATTCACCACAAAATAACTCAGCGGCAGTTGGAGAGCCTAGAGTCAGGCGTGCAATATTGGCTCACTAACATGCACCAAGAGAAAGTGTCAGCTGCCCTGTTTTCTCTTTGTAGGAACACCTTACACGTCATTCTGAAGTCGTTCGAAATTGCCCGCCACTAGTTTTACTTCTATTTTACTGGTCCACCTAAATCTGAGGGCGGCCTTTTTTTTTCTCATTACCCAAGTCCTCTCTCCCCCCCTGACGTCATTTTCTGTAGTCTATATCGGTGCGCAAACCGAGAGAAGCAACTTTCAGCCAACAGCGTGTACACTATTGACTCGGTTCGCTGCACTCCGCGATATCATCAGGTCGCCGCTATTGCCTGTCGGAGCCCCCGAATCGTAAACCCGGTGCCCGTCTATATACCGACGGTCGCAGGATTCCACGCGAAACGGACTATATGCTGAGAGCCTAGTTTGGCCGGTGCTCGCGGTTGCAGCGTCTATACGACAGTACAGGAATAAACTCCATCGATTCTGGCCTGTTTTCGTCTGGGCGATCAATCGTTGCGTTTAAGCGCCTCAGAAAGCAATGGCGCTGGAACGTGGCCGAATGCTTTACAGGGTTGAGCGAACCACCTCTACCTTGATTGAAGGCGCTTTCGCTTGAATTGTCGAGCGCGTGCTGCGGGCCTCAGTGTTCGCTGCGGCCACTGCAGAGCTGCTTATTTCTACCGCCTCTATGCCACATTTGGAAGGTAGCAGGCCAGAATGAGGTTATTATAGAGCCTTGATTTTAATGACGCTGGTAAAATTTGAGTAAAGCGCGCCGTTGTTAACGAGGTTTTCGACTCAACCTCTTTTTAACAAAGCTTTCAACTCAACGGAACAGCGTCTCTCATAGCCTGAGTCGCTTTGGGACGTTAAACCCCACAAACCAACCAACCAACTCAACGGAACCAAGTACTGTGTCTAGTTAATTGTTGTTGCAATTATATATCTGTTGATCATCTGACGGCGCAAGAAATGGGTCCGCACTTCTTACATATCAGACGAATGCTCAAACCCTGTGGTCGCCGACGTGGTGGCAGGTTCAACTACTAGCAGCCTAAAAGACCCGATGGTCGTTCGAATGGAAACTTGCGCGACACGGGGATCACAAAAGGCGAGCAAAAAAATGGAAAACCCATCAACAAAGCAGCAGAGGCTTCGAGAATGTATTCTAGCATCCAGGCTTACCATTTGAGTGTATTTGAAAGAGAAGTGGGTTGTGGTCCAGTAAGGAACGCACATGCTAGGCCATCGCCGTTGTTATAACCACCTCGTCGCCATCGGTCAGGTGCTTTCTTGGTTAGCTTGAAGCCCCGTTTCACTACAAATATGTAGTGAAACTCTGAATCGACATATGAGAGTATTACATATCAAATTCATAGCTATTCATCCAGGACGGTTGCCTGCCATGTCCTAGTGACATGGCCACGAAGCTAAGCTCTTCGCACAATACTGGGGAGATTGCAAAAGGACACAGAGTCTCCACCCTTCCCCTACACGTCTGGCAGCCGCGACTGCAAAACCATTCAGACAAGGAAAAATAAAGATGTCGGGCGATTTGCTCCACGCCGCTCTACACTGTGTACACGCAAATATTATTCAGCCTGTCTTTAAATAGGAATACTGCGGTATACGTTAGAAATATCGGCATATATCTTGAACAAACGAAAATATCATATCGCGCTTATGTCACGTATGTCAGTGATACGCTTGACGGTGGTATGCGACACTATATGTCTCGTATCACCGTCATTATACATCACACAAGAGTCCATGCCAAATCGTGACACTAGTTACTTAGCACGCAGGAAGCGTGTGCCCGTTGCCTCGCCTCTGTTAGGGAAGGTTAGAAGCGACGTCGGTAAACGAAATCGGGCCACGTAATCAAACCATGCCATTAAGAACCCGAACAGGTACTGACGTCCATACCAAGGTGCCGGCTGTACCTTTCAGGTTTGAGATTTTTTGACAACCGCCAGTCAGTCCGTCTTCACCTAAGGGTCGATCAGATGGTGAAAGGTAATCGAGTGTGGTCTCCTCTGAACCCTGATTGAAGTACCGCCGTATTGCTTTAATGCTGAAGAAGAGAAAATGCCCCTCGCTGCTACTATTTTTGTCAGCAGTTTCAACTTCCACATTTTCGATAGCTGTCACAAGAACGAGGTAGACTTCGGCGTCAGCGCTGCGAATAAAGTAGAAGGTAATTCTGAAAATACCTACGTC
Organism: Amblyomma maculatum; assembly: GCF_055883805.1. NCBI lineage: Eukaryota > Metazoa > Arthropoda > Arachnida > Ixodida > Ixodidae > Amblyomma > Amblyomma maculatum. The sequence goes on along the minus strand of NC_139353.1, from coordinate 93,814,298 downwards.
AGCTACACTAAACTGCCACTACTTGTCAGGTTACAGTAAATTCACCAGTGTCTGAGTAAGCTCAAAATTCGAACAAGTAAAGAACAAATTGCAAATAATATTTTCGCTCTCACAAAGCTTTGCCAAACTATGTCTTTCTATTTTTTCGGTATTCTAAATCGTCTTCCTCCTTTTTTTCCGTCCTGTCTCACTTAAGCAGCCATCATAAACGGTTTTGTAGTTATTTTTGATGGCTGGTTCTCGACGCATCGCCAAAGTCATCCAAAAGCTGGAACAAAGCATCAATAAATCAGCGCGCACGCATTCCACTTGGTTTGCTTATTACCGCACAAACATAGTACACATATATATCACCGCAGCGGACTCTGCCACATTTACGCGGCACATTTACGCGTGCTCCTTTGCATTTGGCAGGCAGCTTCGACGCAAGGCACTTGTCTGCACCAAAACATATATATA